>NC_073302.1:220494222-220501722 GCF_027595985.1 Sorex araneus
CCTCCCCCAGCCCCTCCTCCCTCTTCTCCTGCTCCTCCTTCTTTTTTCTTCTTCTTCTCTTTTTCCTCCTCCTTTTCCTCCTCCTGCATCCCTTGCTACACCCAGTGGTGCTCAGGACTTACACCTGACTCTGTGCTCAAGAATCACTCCTTACAGGACTCAGTCTGGGGACTGAACCTGAGTTTGGCCACATGCAAGGCAAGAACACTACTCGCTACACCATGATTCCAGGATCTCAGGATGGTTCATAAGCTCTATTTTCTGTACATTTTTATGTTTTATTTTTGGATATATATAAATATATATGCAATGGAGCACTATGTAGCCATAAGAAAATGAATTAGGCAGTTCACTGCAACTTGGCTGCGACTGGCATCACGTTAAGTGAAAATAAGACAATAGAAGGACAAATACTGGATGATCTCACTCATCTGATGTAAAGAGAAAACAAAATAAAGGAATACACAGCATAAAATGACAAATCCTTGGCCTTGAATTACCAAAAAAGGAGGTGGGATGGAGGAAGAGAAGGTTCAGAAGTGATCATCAGCTGTAGTGAGATGCATTAACACATAAACATTGGGGCTGGAGAGATAGTACAGTGGGTGAAGCACTTGTCTTGCAGGCAGCTACCATGGGTACAAGAGTTGGATCCCTGGCACCAACCTCTGCCAGGAGTGATCCTGTCAGAGTACATTGCCAAGAATAAGCCTTGAGTATTGCGTATGTTTTTCCCCCCAAACAATACCAAACCTGAATATTAACACTATTATGACCATGCTACCTAAAACTACAATAATAATATTTTCTTAAAGTTTGGGGAGGGTTCTGGGGATCAAACTAAGAGCTTCATAAATGCAAAGCATGCGCTCTGTTGATGACCTGCACCTATGACCCCCCCTTTGTGTTTTTGAAATCTTTAAACTTAGACTTTTAATTCAAATACAGCCCCTTGGTCTTTGTATTATTGCAGGAACCCACTGATTGTGTGGTTTTCCTGAAATCTATGTCTATTAAAGCATATGATGTATCTCCAAAATGCATGGGGACTGTATTCAAATTGAAGAGAAAATAAATACATTGGCCACAAGACTCATAGAAGATTAAAACACTCTACAGGGTAAGTCTCACACTGCTTGTTGGAGGATGTTTTAAATTCAAATGTCCATTTGGCATGTGTCCCCACCCATCTTCATAGCATCAAGAATGTGAAGAGAACATTTTTAAAGAATAAATTTATCCATGACACATTTTCTCCCTCACTGGTTCAATTGATTCCTTGAAATAATAAAATAATAAAATTCTTCACAATAAATGAATTATTGCACTTTGTTTTTTCACAGCTAGTAAGATTCCTGGTTAATGGCAGGTGATGAGGCATTTTGCCAAGGCAAAGAAGAATATGGATGACAGAGGGAAAAGTTCTCTTTCAGAATGTCTTTCTCGACACGATTGAATTAAAGAGCCAAATTGTAGTTCATCATTCAATTGCCACACATCTTAAAATTCAGTTATTAAGAATATCAATTATAGTCTCTTTTCTACCAGGGGAGCTTACTACTGGGCCCAGATTGAATAATAAAAATTCATTACAATAGTATGAATATTGAGAAATTGTGGCAGAAAAAAAGGGTTATGCTAATTGTTAAGTTTCCCATAAATTTGAAGTGAAATTATTTGAGCATTTAACACTAATAAATCCATTCTATGATTTTTGTCACTTTTGCCATAAAACTCAGAAGACAGAGCTTTAGGGAAGATTTCCATACATTCTATAGCATATCAAGTCTTTTAGAAACTTAAGTAGAATGAAAATTTTTTGAGTCAAGAAAAAAATGTTTAATACTTAAATAAAATGGGCTCATATGTATTTATTGTTAGATTATATATTTCATAGGATTGGCACTGAGAAACAATTTAACATTGAAATAAGAAATTCTTGAGATATATACTGGCTTAATGTGCAAATAAACTATTTCCAAATGTGAGATACGTTATTCTTCTCTTCCAGGCTATTCATTTCTTAGGCTCCAGAAGTTGCTGTATGTGATCAGAATGATACTACTACATAAGGCATAGACCTGCCACATAAAAGAGAGAAGTCTGTTATTTGTACATGCGCATGGTAGAGCCATAAGCCACTCTTATAAGCACCATCCACACCCAGGTCTCCGTGAGGAGAGACATCTTCCCAGCAAAGAGAAGGGGGTTACTTCAGTAAGCCTGGGTGACAGCTCCCCTGCGGAAAATTACATCCAGACTTCACTTTCCTCCTCTTACTAGGAGCAGGGTTGAATCAGATGACCTCTGACATTTCTTATTATTCCGAAGTCTCTGTCTCTCCCGTGGCCTGGAGTAGTGGTGTTCATTAAAAAGGAATCTTTCTTTGTCAGGTTCTTCTGCCCCAGATATGTCAGGTCTTGACTTGTATACAATAAGGGGTTCAGGGCAACTCCCTTTGAACCTGTGGTTAAAAATATTTAGCCCCTTGATGTGTAAAACATTCTCCTCTACTAAACATTGTAACCTTGACATAGCTGGATTAGTACTTAACCATAAACACACACTGTTTGCAAGACCCCATGAAACAATTGACTTCTAGTGACCTTGAGACTGGCAGCATAGCCAAGCAAGTGTCTCATTATCATTCTGTGCCAGAGAAGAGAATTTTCCTCCCATTCAGCTGATTTACAGTGCCTTTATTTGCTGGGTACTAGGCAGTAAGAGTTTTTAAATGCTCAACATCATATGGTGTGATATGAATTTCAACAGCCTATTTGGGGGAGCTATTTTTAATCTCTTAATGCATGATTAATGTGACCATTTTATCCTTATCACTGTCTTAGATTTAATTAACAACTGGTGTAATTATTCTTTCTAGTGATGCTAGACTATTAAGTCTGTGAATCATAGATCTAGCCTTCTAGGTTAAAAACCCAACAAAACTGCTTTTGGGTAGGACATGATTGTGGCTGTATCTGAGGGATTTGAAAAATGTGTTTACAAGGGCACATGTTATAGATTTGCAAACCAGATGTAAGTGGTCCTGTGGTTCAATTAGAAATTCCTGTAGCATGAGTATTTCTACTGTGTAAGTAAGATTTGGGAAGATTAGTTCTCGCACAAGGTTCTTCTTTTTTTATTTCTTTTTATTTCTGGCCATATCAACTTATAAATGAGTAAGAAAATTCTGGAAGATGAACTGGCCTCCTTTCCAATATTTGAGAGCTCCAAATAAAAACTGTGAGTTTCTTCTGATTTAGAGTCATGTTAAATAGTGAACATCAGGCTTAAGGGACAGGATTTTGATTTAGCAAGACTGATAAAAATGTGTTTAGAGATATCTAGGACACATGAGTTGAGTAGGACCTTTTAATCAATCTTCATGATATGATATAACTGTAATTTGTCATCTTTTGTTACTTTGCCTAATTTAACTTTTATGACTAAAAATAATACATTAAACAAAACAGTTTAATTATTTGCTCAGTGTAGGAATTTACAAAAAATCCATGTTGCAAGACCTTGAAAGAAAAGGAGTGAGTATAAATAAATGAAAGAGTTTAGTACAGGATCTAATATTCTTTAGATTCTCAGTAAATGGTATTTTTATTAACAGCACATTTTTTATTTTGCCATTTGTTTTTCTTTTAATTTATTTTAGAGTAATCACATATCAGTCTTATTTTTCCTTCTCAGGAATTTAATGTCAGAATTTAGTATTCACTATAGAAAAGTTACAATTAACTAATCAGTATCCTATAGGCTTTTTTATAATGAGAATTTAACTACATCTCTGAAAACTATACTCTTGCATTTATAAATTATAAATGAAATTTGAGAGCTCATTCAGACTACAGCAAAAGGTCTACACTTTCACAGTGAAGAAGACACTAAGTTGGGGAAAGTACTATTTAGTTCAGAAAATAAATTGTGGGTTATGTCAACTCAGTAAGCTTTAGGAAGCTACAAATAAGTGGAATAATTTATGTTTTATGTGGATTTATTCCTGATGACACAAAAAACTTGATTTAATGCTTTAAGAAACTCAAGTTACTCCCCTTAGTTTTCTTCATCTATAAAATGAGGATTATAATAAAGTATAAAATTTATTTTTAGAATATTGTAGAAGAAATGGGCATTCCTGGAAGAATTATTTCCTAATTAAATTTATTCCTTCTTAGTATAATGGTATAGAGTTACTCCTGTCAGGAGTAGGAAGGTGGAGAGGTGAATAACCTTGGGCATAAAGAGAAAAAGTACTGGTGACAGCAGAAAATAATCTGAATCTCCCAGTTTATCATGCCAGTTCATAAAATTTTTCTTAAATTCAAAAGAGGACATGAAACAACAACAACAAAAAAACCACATTTACTGATTTGTAATAATTACAAGGCTGTGGTGGTTCCAATAAATATTTGTGAGGTTAGTTTTAATTCTAAGCCCTAGAAAACAAGAAAGAGACAAAATAGAGGCAAAACATCCTCTCACTGAACGTGAGTTAGAGTAGGGAGCCAAATCAGTACATAAATTATATTACCTACCTAATGCTATTAGCTGTAAGAAGAGTCAGACAGGGAAGGAAATGGGAGGTCTTAGGAGGAATGATTCTATAATAAGCAAACTGCTTGGTCAATCACATCTGAGCAAGGAGAGGTGGGGAGGCAGAGAGTGGGCCCTGCAGGTACCTGGGGCTGGTCCCCCAGGAGAACCAACAGCAAGCCCTGAATACAGCTCTGCCTGTGGGGGTGGGGTAGTGGGGAGTTGGCTCTTGTGGCTGGAGTGGAGTGAGCAAGGGTGAGGAGAAGCACTAGATCAGAGCGGGTACATAGGTTCTTTAGGTTACACAGATTCTTTAGGTCAAGAAAGATTCAGGCTATTCTGAGAAGATTGTTCTTTCAAGAATTGTGGTGAACAGATATAATATCGATTTTGCCATCATAACTACATTTGTGAGGTACATTCCCATTATATTATGTTTTCATGGTACAGTAATATTAAGTACATTCACATTGTATGAAGCCACTACTCACTCCTACTCACTCCAGGGTGCAGAGTCAGGTGTGAGCAGTGAGCATCAAGCATGTGGGCCCAAGCCCAAACCCAGACAACACACAGCGTAGTTCAAGTAATCATACCCCGGCATTTTTTGAATGCCCAAGAATCTGACGTAAATTTGCTTTATATTCGAGAAAAAATTAGCGCTAATATCTAAATGTTTAGTATTTAATAAAAACTTTTAATGTTAACAAGTTTACATAGTGTTTCAGTACAAAAATGCTAGAGATATTAATTAATCTGAGGTTCATTAGGTAGGCTGCTGTTTTTGTTCCACTATGCACATAAATGTCTGTCATTATTACTTGTGAGAAAAAAATTACAGCCAGAAGTTCAGGAAAGGGGGCGTCGCTTCATTTACTGAGGAATAACTTAATGCCAGGTATCGGGCTTAGAGCTCTGCATGCCTTAATTTTGTCATCTCAATAAAAATCTAGGATTTTTGTTCTATCTCATCCTAAAGTTTTGGTTGTAGGAATAGAATGTAGGTTCTTATGCATTGAAAATATCACTCTATACAGCCTGGACGCCTACAGGATTATTTTATAAATAGAGTTTTTAAAATGCTAAATTATACCCCAATTTAATAATTTAGCATTTTAAATAGAGTTTTTTAAAATGCTAAATTATACCCCAATATTATATCACAGAAATAATAAGTGAAAAATATTTTGAGATTAATATTTTGAATTTATATTTGCAGACTGGTTGGGAATTCAACCTCATTGAGTTCTCCCTACAATAAATCTGAATCAGTCAGAAAGTATAGGTTTATTTCAGGAATTTCAATTCTATTCCATTAATTTAACTTTTATTATAATAAGATGCAATCTAATTACTGTTCCTTTACAACATAGTGTGAAGTCAGGTAATATGACACCTCCATTTCACTTTTCTCTCCTCGGGATTCCCTTAGCTATTTGAGGTATTTTATGATTACATAAATACCTTAGTATTTTATTCCAAAGGTATAATGGAAATTGTATTAAATAAGTATAATGCTTTTGATAAAAATAGATGCTTTGACTATATTAATTCTCCCCATTCAGCACATAGAATGTCCTTCTATCTCTTAATGTCTTATTTTATGTCTTTTAATAGTGTCTTTTAGTTTTTATTATGTGGCTCATTAACCTATGTCGTTAAATTCATCCTAATATTTAATTCTCTTGGATACAACTGTGGGTTTTTTTTTGAGATGTTACTCGTGCCTACTCAAGCAAGTCAATGAACAACAGGACAACAGTGCAGTACTATTTTGTTTTTCAGTGTGTGTGTTGGGGGAAGTTTGAGCTACATCTGACTTCCTTCTGCCTCTGTGCCCAGGGTCCATTCCTGGAGGTGCTCAGGGACCAAATGTGCTGTGCTGCTACAGACCAAACCCCAGGCAGCCGATGCAACACAAGCAAGCACCTTACCATCTCTCTGGTCTGCAGGTAGGTTTTCTTAATTTCTTTTTCTCATTCAGCATTTGCATGTTTTTACACAATACATTTTTTTGTTGTTTTTTTGTTGTAGCATATACTTTGCTGCACTCATTGTGTTTATAGCTTTTAATTGTGTAGCTAGGGTTTCTATTATATATTATCATGTAATCTGAAAATAGTGATAGTTTTCCTTACTTTCCTCTGGATTACTTTTATTTTCTGTTATAGTCTAATTGCACTTGATAGGACCTGGACAGGAGCTATAGCACAGCAAGTTGGGCGTTCACCTGGCACTTGGCCAACTCGGGTTCGATTCCTCCATCCCTCTCGGAGAGCCCAGCAAGCTAATAAGAGTATCCCACCCACACAGCAGAGCCTGGCAAGCTCCTCATGGCATATTGAATATGCCAAAAACAGTAACAACAAGTTTCACAATGGAGCTGTTACTGGTGTCCACTTGAGCAAATCAATGAACAACAGGATGACAGTGCTACAGTGCTATTTCTATAATACCTGTTGTGACTTCATTCATTTATAAGTCTACTTATTAGAACTCTTTCTTATTTATAATAATAAAGATTTATTTTTATTTACCTTACCGAAAAATCACTTCTTATTTTCATTACCTCATATATTTTTACTCTATATGACTATAATTTTATTATTACTTTTATAATTTTATTATTACTTTTATAATTTTATTATTTTATTATTAACTTTTAATTTTATTTGTCAATTTTTCTCTAGTTTTTGATATGAGGTTAAATTGTCTATTTGTCATTTAAAAAATTTTTTTACAAAGACCTATCATGCTATTAATATCCCTCTTAGTACCACTTTTACTGCATCCTAGATGTTCTGATGATTTGTGTCTTTTTTTAAATTTGTATCCAGGTCTTAAATACCTCTATTTTATTTTTATAATTATTATTATTTTAAATTTTATTCACTGTCACTGTCATCCCGTTGCTCATCTATTTGCTCAAGTGGGCACCAGTAAGTGTCCATTGTGAGA